>NW_027040503.1:922500-925000 GCF_037179485.1 Ochlerotatus camptorhynchus | reverse complement strand
TTTCTCGGCTCTGTCAATCACTGTCCGAATTGCATCCACCGTCGATCTCCCTTTCCGGAATCCAAACTGTCTCTCCGACAATCCGTGTTCACTCTCCGTGCATTTCGTCAGCCTGTTGAGGATGATCCTCTCTAAGAGCTTTCCTACAGTATCCAGCAAGCATATTGGCCTATACGATGCAGGATCCCCCGGCGGTTTTCCGGGCTTCTGCAACAGCACAAGCTTTTGTACCTTCCACCTATCAGGGAACTGACCATCGTCCAGACATTTCTGCAGCACCATCCTGAACATGTCCGGGAACGTCTGGATCGCCGCCTTCAACGCCACGTTGGGAATTCCATCCGGGCCGGGAGCTTTATTCGCTTTCAACCCTTTCGCTGCTGCTATGAGTTCCTCGTTGGAGACTTGTTCAACGTTGTCTTCATCTACCTCGCCATATGGTGTAGGTGGCCAGTTCGTTGGGTCATGCTGTGGGAAAAGTCCCTCCACGATGACTTTCAGCTTGTTGTGACACATTTCAACCGGCATCGTTGGGCCTCTGATCTTCGCCATCGCAACTCGGTATGCGTTGCCCCAGGGGTTGGCATCGGCATCGCGGCACAACTCCTTGAAACTATTTGACTTGCTCAGCTTTATCTTTCGTTTCAGTGCAGCCCTGGCCTCTCGGAACACCACCCTGCGCTCCTCTCTGTCTGCTTCTGTTCTTGCTCTCTGAGCACGCCTTCTGGCTAGAAGACAAGTAGCACGGAGGGTGCTAATTTCCTCGTTCCACCAGTAGGCTGGACGCCGCCTGTTCGTTGGCTCCAGTTTTCTCGGCATAGTTGTGTCACATGCCCTTGCTAATAATTCGGTCAACTCATTCGCACTTAGGCCCGGGACGCTGTTGTCTACCCTTAGAGCTTCGATGAAGAGATCCTTATTGAATGCCTTCGTCTTCCACTTCCGCTCGCTTACTTTCGTCCTCCGCATTTCCACCGGTGTTCGTTCGCCGATACTGTACCGGATCGCCTGATGGTCACTATGGGTGTACTCCTCGCACACTGTCCAGTTCATATTTGCCATTAGCGACGTACTGCAGAAAGTAACGTCGATAATGGATTCCCTACCATCTTTGCGGAAGGTGCTGATGGTTCCTTCGTTGGCCAGACTGACGTTCAACTTTGCCAGAGCTTCCAGCAGGCTATACCCTCTTGCGTTGGTACATCTGCTCCCCCAATCCACTGCCCAAGCATTGAAGTCTCCTGCGATGACGACTGGTCTCCGTCCAATGAGCTCTTCGGTGAGCCCATCTAGCATCTGGTGGAACTGCTCAATTGTCCATCTCGGGGGTGCGTAGCAACTACATACAAAGATTCCATTGATTTTGGCGATCACGAAACCTTCATATGAGCTTGCCACCACTTGTTGTATGGGATACCTGCCCATGACTTGTATGGCCGCCATTCCTGCTCTATCCGCCACCCAGTTATCATTATCGAGAGGGACTCGGTATGGCTCTGCAATGATTGCAACGTCGCACTTTGTTTCCGTTGTTGACTGCCACAACAGTTGCTGTGCTGTGTTACAATGATTGAGATTTATTTGGGTTACCTTCATTATTGCTGGCCCACCATCGCCTTCTTGAACTCAGGGCACCTGAAACTTCCCGTCACATGGCCATTTCCGTCCTCCTTTTTGCAGAGCATGCACCTCGGTTGCTTTGTACAGTCTTTTGCAACGTGCCCCTTCTCTCCGCATTTCCTGCACAGATCAGATCTGTCAGGGCCTTTGCAGTGTCTCGCCTGGTGACCGAAGCCCATGCATTTGTAGCATCTCTCCATTTTCTTAGATACCCGAGGAATAGCTATCAACGGGCACACTGACCACCCAACCTTGATTCGGCCAGTCTTCAGCAGCTCGTTAGCTGCGTCCGAAGAAAGTCGTATCGACGCCGTCTGCGTGCCACCATACGCCTTTCTCAACCGAATTGCCATCGGTACGTCTCCCAGGTTGCATTGCACCTTCAGCGCACTTTTCAACTCGTCTTCTGTTGTGATCTCGTCCAGATCCCTGCACTCGACCACTGACTCCTGGGATAAGGCTCTTACGTTCGCCGTCTCGCCAAGAGATTTTTCGACGAGCTCCTTAAAAGCTGAGCTCTTAACCGTAGGGTCCCTTTTCAGCTCGAACAGCATCTCGCCTTTCTGGGTTCGCCTGGTTTTCACCACATTCTCGCCTAGTTGTTTCAACTCCGGATCGTCTCTCACTTTCCGGAGGAGTGCTGCGTAGGACGTTTTGTCCTTCGCCTCAACAACCAGAGCGTCACCCTTGCTTCTCTCCCTACGAGGCCTAGGCTTCTCCTTATTCTTCCTGTCTTCCTTCTTCTTCTCTTCCTTCTTCCTCGCTTCTTCTTCCATCCTCCTCGCTTCCTCTTCCTTCTTCCTCACTTCATCTTCCTTCTGTTTTTTCTTCCTCTCCTTCTGGTTCTCGACTTTACGCCACGCACCATTTTCTCCCATCT